>NC_057813.1:273086751-273105673 GCF_018294505.1 Triticum aestivum
GTCAGATAGCATTGTGTGCTCTGAAGACCTTGTTTCCACTCCAGATTTTTCCATGACTGTGCCGAATGGCTGATGCATAGGAAGAGTAATTGAATGTACTAAAATTGTTGACAAATTTAACACGTAATAAAAAAATGATCGCATGATATAATTCACATATAAGATGACTGGCTAACCAGGGTGGCATTGCAAAATTCACATATATGATGCCTGGCTAAACAAGATGGCATTGCATGATTCACATATACGATAAAGAAAATAAACAGATGGCATTGACACAAAGCATGTCTAAACTAAGAGATGACATTTTTGATGTATACAGTAAGCAATGCAAGGCACCATATGCATGATATTACCAACATCAACATGCCAAGTTAGAGCGAAGACCTCAAGGGGTAAATAGGAGTGGTCTTCTCCTTTTGAATCCCCCCCAGAACAGTTATCTTCTTCTTGATTACGATCCGAAATGGGTGGAGGGGGGCTGCCTTTGCACCCACCATGGAGCGACTTCTGCATGAAATTTTATTGCCATGCAAGGCTAGTCTCTTTTGCTCTACATGTTCAGTTCCATTGTGTACAATAACTGACATGCATAGGAATGAAACATAGTGAGATTATGTAAGGAGTGCATGCACAAATCCAGAGTGATGGTAGCAAATTGTGGATAGACCCAAAACCAATGATAGCAGGCAGATAATAGCTTTAGTTAAAAAATACAGATAATGGCTCCTTTAATGTTTGTTTGCACCCAACGTGAAACTCATAGTAGACATCTAAGATTAACCAGATAGTAGACATATAGTACTGATTGCTGCCCCAATATGTACCCCACAACCATTTAAAAGTTCAAGTTTCAGCATTAGTTTGGACCTGAGTTAGAGTCTAATAAGTGAACACGATGATAAAGTAGCATGTCATCATATTAAGCGATGCATAACGTAAGCAGACACCGAAGAGTGCGACCTCTCTTGCGGACCCATGTAGTCCTCAAGGTCATCCACTCAGTTGATGATGGTAATGCAGTTGTGGTGGCTGCCGGCGGTGGGGAAGAAGATCTGAGGTGGCGAAAGACAGTCCGGAGAGCGTATCCCTGCTGTGGTGAACCCTTTCATCGTTGGAGCAGCTGAGCTGGGGTGGAACACAGTGGCGCAGGAGCAGGACAAACTACACAAGGTTTTCTTTGACACATATCTGTAATAGAAGTAATTGTGTAACGACTTGTTTGAATTTGAGGATTCTAACAATGCAGGGATAGGAAATAGACAGGAATAGGATAGGAATGCATGTGCAAAACAGAGAATTTAAAAACACAGGATTTCTGCCAATCTGGGTGTTTGATTCACAAGAATTGGAAGATCACAGGATGCAAAGAAGCATGGTGAGATTAAGTATAACCACAAGAAAATGCACGGTTATAATGCTATTATGCTACTATCTCTTAGTCTTGTGCTTCATGAATAGGAATTTTAAAAGGAGGACAAGTGGAAATTAAAATTCCTACGATTTTTCTTTCAAGGAGACACTAGAGGAACAAATCCTACATTTTTCCTTTGCTCCATTCCTTTTAACCAAATTCATGAATAGTAGTACCATAGGAAACTTTCCAATTCCTATGTTTTTCATTCACTTTTCCTTTCAAGCAGTGGCGATTCTAGTAGGCAGGCTTGAGCAAGGAAAAAGCCTACACTAAAAAATGTTTTTGTTCTACTTCTATTACTTTGGACCCAGGCCAATGCCCTATTAGCTCAACTCCCAAGCCCATTGACAAAGGAAAGCTCAAACGGATAGAGATAAATAATGATGGCGTTCAAGAGAGTCCATCACGGATAGCTAAGTTGCCTGGTACCTCACTTCTTGTCATATAGTAGGATAAAATAATCGTATTTCACGTTACTACGTGTGCTCAGTGTTCAATATATATAACACGTAGAGTAAAAAAAGATGCAACAAGTGTACAACCTCTTTGGCAAAGCCATGTCGATCTCAACGTGTTTGGGTTGGCCGGTGAGATTTTTATGTGATACGTCTCCAACGTATCTACATTCCAAACACTTTTGCCCTTGTTTTGGACTCTAATTTGCATGATTTGAATGAAACTAACCCGGACTGACGCAGTTTTCAGCAGAACTGCCATGGTGTTGTTTATTGTGCAGAAAACAAAAGTTCTTGGAATGACCTGAAAAATCCACGGAGATAACTTTTGGAGAATATAAAAAATATTGGTAGTAGAATCAAGGCCAGGGGGCCCACACCCTGTCCACGAGGGTGGGGGGCGCTCCCCCTCCCCCTGGGCGCGCCTCCCTGTCTCGTCGGCCCCTTGATGCTCCACCGACCTCAACTCCAACTCTATATATTCCATTTCACGGAGAAAAAAATCATAGAAAAAGTTTCATCGCGTTTTACGATACGGAGCCGCTGCCAAGCCCTAATATCTCTCAGGAGGACTGATCTGGAGTCCAATCGGGGCTCCGGAGAGGGGGATTCATCGCTGTCGTCATCATTAACCATCCTCCATCACCAATTTCATGATGCTCACCGCCATGCGTGAGTAATTCCATCGTAGGCTTGCTGGACGGTGATGGGTTGGATGAGATTTAGCATGTAATCAAGTTAGTTTTGTTAGGGTTTGATCCCTAGTATCCACTATGTTCTGAGATTGATGTTGCTATGACTTTGCTATGCTTAATGCTTGTCACTAGGGCCCGAGTGCCATGATTTCAGATCTAAACTTATTATGTTTTCATGAATATATGTGAGTTCTTGATCCTATCTTGCAAGTCTATACTCACCTATTATGTTTTATGATCCGACAACCCCGAAGTGACAATAATCGGGATACTTCTCGGTGATGACCGTAGTTTGAGGAGTTCATGTATGCACTATGTGTTAATGCTTTGGTCCGGTACTCTATTAGAAGGAGGCCTTAATATCCGTTAGTTTTCACTAGGACCCCGCTGCCACAGGAGGGTAGGACAAAAGATGTCATGCAAGTTCTTTTCCATAAGCACGCATGACTATATTCGAAATACATGCCTACATTACATTGATGAACTGGAGCTAGTTCTGTGTCACCCTATGTTATAGCTATTACATGAGGAATCGCATCCGACATAATTATCCATCACTGATCCAATGCCTACGAGCTTTTCACATATTGTGCTTCGCTTATTTACTTTTCCGTTGCTACTGTTACAATTACTACAAAACTGCTATCTTTACTTTTGCCACTGTTACCATTACTATCATACTACTTTGCTACTAAATACTTTGCTGCAGATACTAAGTTAGCTAGGAGTGGTTGAATTGACAACTCAACTGCTAATACCTGAGAATATTCTTTGGCTCCCCCTTGTGTCGAATCAATAAATTTGGGTTGAATACTCTACCCTCGAAAGCCGTTTCGATCCCCTATACTTGTGGGTTATCAAGACTAATTTCTGGTGCCATTGCCGGGGAGCATAGCTCTATTCTTTGAGTCACTTGGGATTTATATCTGCTGATCACTATGAAGAACTTGAAAGACGCAAGAACTAAAAAATTTCCCTCAACTACGAGGGGAGGTAAGGAACTGCTATCTAGCTCTACACTAGATTCTCCTTCTGTTATGAGTAAGCTTGTGACACCTAAACCTGCTACTACTATGAATTCTGATATGTCGCATGTTATTGATGATGCCACTTCTGCTATGCATGATACTTATGATGAAAATACTTCTATGCTTGATACTACTTTGCCATTAGGTGAATTTCTTGATGAACAACTTGCTAGGGTTAGAGAGAATGAAATTATTGAAGATGAAATTATTGATGATAGTGATGATGAAGGTTCTCCCCCTAAGTATGAATTACCTGTTGTTCCTGAGGGTTATGTTATGGATGAAGAAACTGCTAGAGATCTTCTTGCTTGCAATGATAGATCTGATCTTAAGAAGTTACTAGCTAAACTTAAACAGAAAACTCTGAATGCTAGAATGAAATATGACCCTGCTTTTGCTACTTCACCTATCTTTGTTACTGATAAGGATTATGAATTCTCTATTGATCCTGAGATAATTACTTTGGTTGAATCTGATCCTTTTTATGGCTATGAATCTGAAACTGTTGTGGCACATCTTACCAAGTTGAATGATATAGCCACCCTGTTTACTAATGATGAGAAGTCTCGCTATTATTATATCCTGAAGATATTTCCGTTCTCATTAAAGGCTGATGCTAAAAATTGGGTTAATTCTCTTGATCCTGATTGAGTGTGTAGTCCCCAGGATATGATTTATTACTTCTCTGCTAAATATTTCCCTGCTCATAAGAAACAAGCTGCCTTGCGGGAAATATATAATTTTGTGCAAATCGAAGAAGAGAGTCTCCCACAAGCTTGGGGGAGGCTTCTCCGATTACTTAATGCTTTGCCTGATCATCCTCTTAAGAAAAATGAAATACTTGATATCTTTTATAATGGACTAACCGATTCTTCCAAGGACCACTTGGATAGTTGCGCTGATTGTGTTTTCAGGGAAAGAACAGTCGACCAAGCTGAATTGTTATTGAGTAATATGTTGACTAATGAAAATAATTGGACTCTTCCTGAGCCAATTCCTGAGCCAATTGAGCCAACTCCTGAGCCTATTCCTAAACCAACTCCGAAGAAGAGGGGAGTTCTATTTCTCAATCCTGAAGATATGCAAGAGGCAAAGAAATCTATGAAAGAAAAAGGTATTAAAGCTGAAGATGTTAAGAATTTACCTCCTATTAAAGAAATACATGGTCTTAATATACCGCCTGTTGAAGAAACACATTGTCTTGATAACCCGACACAGGTAGTAAAGGTAAATTCTCTCTATAGATATGATAAAGTTGAAATCTCGTCTACTAAATTTCATAGCCAATGCTTAGATGAATTTGATGACTTTATGGCTAGACAAGAAAGTTTTAATGCTTATGTTGATAGAGAATTAAAGAGTAATGCTTTCATTATAGGACGCTTGAGTGATTATATGGCTAGAGTTAAAGGTGAACTTAAACTCATTAGCAAATATGCTTCTATGGTTACCACTCAAGGTGAACAAGTACTTAAAGCTCAAAGTGATTTGCTCGATGAATTAAATAATAAACATGATTTTGCTGTTAGAGTGGCTACTAGAACTGGTAGAATGACTCAGGAACCTTTGTATCTTGAAGGCCATCCTAAGACAACTGAGCAGGATTCTCAGAAAAAAAATGTAGATGCACCTAGTCCTTCTATAAAGAAGAAAAAGAAAAATGATAGGACTTTGCATGCTTCTAGTGAACCTGTTATAGACACACATGAGAATCCCAATGATATTTCTATTTCTGATGCTGAAACACAATCAGGTGATGAACATGAACCTAGTGATAATGTTAATCATAATGTTCATGTGGACGCTCAACCTAGCAATAATAATGATGTAGAGGTTGAACCTGTTGTTGATCTTGATAACCCACAATCAATGAATCTACGTTATGATAAAAGAGATTTCGTTGCTACGAAGCACGGTAGAGAAAGAGAACCATGGGTTCAGAAACCCATGCCTTTTCCTCCTAAACCATCCAGGACAAAGGATGATGAGTATTTTGAGCGCTTTGCTGAAATGATTAGACCTATCTTCTTACGTATGCGCTTAACTGATATGCGTAAGGTAAACCCTTATGATAAGTATATGAAGGATATCATTACAAATAAAAGAAATATACCGGAAGCTGAAATTTCTACCATGCTTGCTAATTATACTTTTAAAGGTGGAATACCAAAGAAACTTGGAGATCCAGGGGTATCAACTATACCATGCTCCATTAAAAGAACTTATGTTAAAACTGCTTTATGTGATCTTGGAGCCGGTGATAGTGTTATGCCTCTCTCTTTATATTGTCGACTTGAATTGAATAAGTTGACACCTACTGAAATATCTTTGCAAATGGTTGATAAATCGACTGCCATACCTGTCGGTATTTGTGAGGATGTGCCCGTTGTGGTTGCAAATGTCACTATCTAAACGGACTTTGTTATTCTTGATATTCCCGAGGACGATAGTATGTCGATTATCCTTGGTAGACCATTTTTGAATACTGCAGGGGCTGTTATTGATTGCAACAAAGGCAATGTCACTTTTCATGTTAATGGTAATGAGCATACGATACACTTCCCGAGGAAACAACCTCAAGTTCGTAGCATCAATTCTATTGGAAAAGTTCCAACTATTATTATTGGAGGTTTTGAATTTCCTCTTCCTACTGTCAAGAAAAAGTATGATATTCCTGTTGTTGGGGATGTGCATATCCCCGTTGAGGTAACCTAGTGTTATTCGAAATTTCTCCGGTTCCATGTTATTCGGAATGAGTTTGTTAACAAGACTTGATCAACCTTGTTAGTGGATTCATTTTGATGATCATGAGATGGATGAAACTAGAAGGCACAACCTTCTGTACCCTATTTTTACTTTCTGTTATTTAGAATAAATAAAGCAAAAATAGTATTATCTGTCTGTTTTTTGAATTATCTGTGCAATAAAAAATACCTCGAATAAAAGTGCTCCAAATGCCATGCAAATTTAGTATGATTTTTTATGGAATATTTGAGGATTTTAGGCACTGAGAACACAACATGGGGGGCAAGCACCTAGCCACAAGGGTGGAGGGCGCGCCCCCTCCCCCTGGGCGCGGCCCCCTGTCTCGTGGGCCCACGGTGGCTCCTCTCCACTTATTCCTGCACCCACACACTCCATCTTCCTCCCAAAAAAAATCCCCATCCAGCTCAAGCACAAGTTCTAGCTTATTTTGCTGCGATTTTTGATCTCCTTGCTCAAAGCTCCATTCACAAAACTGCTTTGGGAGATTTTTGCTTGGTATGTGACTCCTCCATTGGTCCAATTAGTTTTTGTTCTAGTGCTTTATTCATTGCAAATTTTTCTGCATAGGTGACCCTTTTCTTGAGCTTGCATTTCAAATTTATGAGGTCCCAAGTAATTCTAATGCATAATATAGGCTCTAGGCATTTGTGGGAGTAGTTGCTATCAATCTTGTTTAGTTTTATTCACTTTTATTTTGAAGTTACTAAAAAATTTCAGAAAATTTCAGAAAATGATAAGGAGATTATTGAGGGGCTCTTCGAGTCAAAGCTCCAAGGATAAACAAGCTAAGGAGAAAGAAAAGGCCAAGTGTAATCTTTCTCGCGTAGCGGAAGTACGGCCGTGTGAGTGGCCATGTGATAATTTCTTGAGAGCAGCCGGGATTTATGAAGACTTTTATTCATTGGCTGAAAATGTGGGCCTCACCGACTTCCTCCACAACCGGATTGATCAGTATCTTTTACTCACCAATACTTTCGTGCAAATTTTTTACTATTATCCTAAGAATTCACCTCCTTCAGTATCTTTTCATTTATATGATGAGAGTAAGGAAACGTCATTACGTAACTCTTGTGCGGTTTGTAGAATACCCTTTGAGGGCAGCTTAGATGAACCACATCGTAAAGATGTGGATGTTTTTGTTAACACTATCACCGTAGGGGATTCGAAGAAGGGTTCCGGTGCAAGAATCACCAGCATACATTTTCCTGTTTTACGCTACTTTGCCATTTTTGCTAGTCGATGCTTAATTGGTCGTGGAAATAGTGGAAACTTCAGTGTTCCTGATATTATTATTCTGTTCCATGCCTTGTTTGGTGACAACACTTTTAGTATGGGTGTTGTTATTGCTAAACGGTTAAGCCTGAACCGTACAAAGGGCCCCATCTTTGGAGGTATCTATGCTGCACGTCTTGCTAAACATTTTGAGATACCTCTTAGGCATTATGAGAAAGAGGAGACACTGTTGCCTCTTTCCTTTTTAGATTACAGGAGCATGGTAGCGCATGAATTTATTGTTGACAACAAAGATAAGATGCTTCTGTATAACCTGAGATTTAATAAGAAACACAATGAAATTATTACCCTGCCTGCGCCTTTGTTGTTTGATTTGACTGCAGATAATTACCTTGTCTTGCCGGAAGTGGTGTACGCTCATCGAAGCTAGACATCCGCTCCAGAGCCTGAGCCGGAACCTCCACTCGACCATTATCGTCCATCATCTTATCAGTCGGATTCGGAGGAGATCGCTAGCCAGTGGTATCCTGATGACACTCCTCAGTACACCGGGGAGAGTAGCCGCGGTCCTTGGCATTAGACCAACTTAGGCCAAAATCCTAAGCTTGGGGGAGTACGTATTTCTCACCGACTTTACATTCATGTTCACACACTTATTCTAGTTGTCGGTGCTTGATGAGGATACATACCTAGGGTAGGGTCATAGGCCTGACCTATACGTCATACCCAAGGTCACTACCCAAGAAGGCAAGAAGGTCAAGAGGCAACATGAGACCCCCGGTCGAAGATGTCAAGTGCAATCCACTCGACATCATGTCACTCGGGAGTATTCCTACCTACTATCACTCGAGCATCCAGAGAATCACTTGACCTCCCGAAGACCAGGAGTCACTCAGCGTGCAACGGACAAGCATTCACTCCGTAGTCTTTAAGGTCATTAACAACACTTAAGGCTGGCGTTACCAGTGACGCCAGCACTTTATGTACATTAACTCCCTTGTAATGGAGGGTAGGAAAGGTCCTGGCGAACTCTATATAAGCCATCCTCCTCCTCTGGCACAAGGGTTCGCACCCCCCTGTAACATCACACATATAATCCAATCGACCACCAAGACGTAGGGCTATTACTTCCTCCGAGAAGGGCCTGAACTCGTAAACCCCATGTGTACACCTTCACCATAGCTGAGCTCTTGCCTCTCCATTCCTACCCCCTTTCTACTGTCAGCCTTAGGACCACGACAGTTGGCGCCCACCATGGGGTAGGTGTCTTAGCGACTTATTGGTGAAGTTGCAAGTTTTTCCGATCATCATCATGGTTTCCGGCGGCGAGTTGGCTGAGGGCCGCGAGATCCATCTCGGCGCGCTCGTTTTCGTCGCTGACGACTCAACTTGGCTTCAGGAAGCTCCGCTTGATGTTGAGGCGCTCCCCGTCCGAGGGACGACGCACTTTCGCGCATGCGTTCGCGGCGTCCTTATTCAGCAGCCGTAGACCCAGTATCAGTCGGTTACGATGGTGTCTTCCCTCCCCGCTGTTCGCCACCGCAAGCTATCCGGTCGATCGCGGCTTCAGCGGTGGGTGAAACACGTGGTGGCTCGGTGTTCGGCCACCCATCAAGTCACGACAATCGAGTCCGACGAAACTCTCCACGGCCTGTTCGATCTGTCGACTGGCTCCACGGAGACTGCATCCGAGTTTGATAGCAGCGACCCTGCGGCTGAAGTCCTGATGGTCGATGGTCTGCGTGGCCCACCTGGCTTTCGTCGCGAAGACGGCGAAGATGGTGGCGGCGATCCATCCCGCGTCCATGAGGAATATCATCCCGAACCTCTTTCTTCGCAGCAGAGGGAAGAACTTCGTCGCCGCAACATGGATGCACTCCACACACCCATCGTTGGAGAAACCCCCGAGGCTCAGGCCTTGGAGGAGGCACGCTTGGCTAATTTGGCTGAGCGCACTCGACTGGAGAACCTGCAGCACGCTCTCGACGAGCGGGCTCGGGAGCGGATTCCTGAGTCTAGTCGATGACAACTTTTTTCCGCCTCCACCTAAGGTATACCGTACTCTGATTCAGAACCTCACAGCTGCGGCCCGAATTGCAGAGTCGATCCAACCTTCCCAGTCGGAAGCTGGCAGAGGGTTGATGCAGATCCAGGCCTTGCTCCGGGCAGCAGGAGAGTAGAACACTGCAGTGTCTCAGTCGCGGAATAGGATTCACAGCAGATCCGTAGTAGCAGATACAGTTCAGTCGGCCCACAACCCAAGATCACCCCTGCGGCGTGAAGGCCATGGATAGTATGATCGTCAACTCGACCGCGACAACCGTCGTCGGGTGCCTACGCCTCCTCCAAGGAATGCGTCATATGCGCCACGGCATAATGATGATAGACGTCGTCATAGTGACGAGCGTAGAGCACCGGTTGACCCAAGAGAGCCAGGCTTCGTTGCGAGATCCATTCTCGTTCAAGGCCTGGTCGACCGGAATAGAGCACATAGAGAAGACCCTGGCAGAGATCGTCCGAGTGGCAGCAGATTGCATGTTTCAGGTCCAGAGTGTTTCAGCAGAGCCATCAGGGCAGCAGTGATTCCTCCCAACTTCAGGTTGGCAACCGGAGTCAGTAAGTTCACTGAGAATCCAAGCCTGAAACCTGGCTTGAGGATTACCAAGTTGCTGTGCAGATTGGAGGCGGAAATGATGAGATAGCGATGAAGCATCTCCCTCTTATGTTGGAAGGGTCGGCCCGAGCGTGGTTGACTCAGTTGATTCCAAGCAGTATACACAGTTGGGAGGAGCTAGCTTGAGTGTTTGTAAGAACTTTTGAGGGCACGTGCAAGCGACCAGCAGGGTTGCCCAAGTTGCAGCATTGTGTGCAGAAGCTGAATGAGATTTTGAGGGAATTCATTCAGAGATGGACCACTTTGCATCACACCGTTGAAAATGTATTAGAGCATCAAGCAGTGTGCGCTTTCAAGGAAGGCGTCAAATACAGAGAGTTGGTCCTCAAATTCGGTCGGACTGGGGATATGACTCTGACTCGGATGATGGAGATAGCCACCCGGTACGCTAACGGAGAAGAAGAGGATCGACTCCGTAGCGGGAAGAGTAAACCAGTCGGCCAAGAGGTCGGTGGGGGTAACTCCAGTCGGAAACAGAAGCGTAAAGCGGAGCCAACGGCACCAGGTGAGATTGCAGAAGTGGCTCACGGGAAGTTTAAGGGAAAACCTAAGGGGCCCTGGCCCCCTAAGAAGGTAAAGGATCAAGCAGGAAATGATGTGTTGGATTTGCCATGTCACATCCACACGAAGAAAGATGAAGAAGGTAATCTGATTTACTCGAAGCATACCACTCGACAATGTCGACTCCTGATCCAGCAGTTCCGAGAGAAACAGCCCAATGAGAAGGAGAAACAGTCGGACAAAGACGAGGATGAAGAGGAAGACGATGGTTATCCCAAAGTCAATTCCACTCTCATGATTTTTGCTGATGTTGAGAGCAAGAGTCGGTTGAAGGTTATCAACAGAGAAGTGAATATGGTTGCTCCGGCGACAACTACCACGTACCTGAATGGTCTCAGACAGCCATCACGTTCGACCAGTCAGACCATCCTGCTCGTGTAGCCACCCCCGGGAGGCAAGCACTGGTGGTCGACCAGTGGTCGGAGGCACTCGACTGACTAAAGTGCTGATGGATGGTGGTAGCGGTCTGAATATCCTTTATGCTGAAACCTTGAAGGGGACGGGCATTCCGATGTCCAAGCTTAGCGAGAGCAATATGAGCTTCCATGGTGTTATCCCTAGAAAGAAAGCCGAATCACTCAGCCAGATCACTCTCAACGTGGTTTTCGGTGATTCCAAGCATTACCGTAAGGAAAAGTTAACATTTGAAGTCGTCGATTTCCAGAGTGCTCATCATGCCATTCTGGGGAGGCCTGCATACGCATGTTTCATGGCTCGACCATGTTACGTGTACCTCAAGTTGAAGATGCCTGGCCCCAAGGGTGTGATCACAATTACTGGCAAACGGCAGAAGGCGTAGGAATGCTTCTAGAAAGGTTCCAAAATCGCCGATGCACAAATGGGAGCTGTTGAACTTCAAGAGTATCAGAAGAATGCAGATCTGAGTGATTTGCTCCGAGCCAAGAAGCCTGCCACAGATTTTGCATTTCAGTCATCTGGTGAATCGAAGCCGATTCATATTCACCCGACCGATCCCAATGCCGCACCGACTCATATATCAACGACACTCAATAGCAAATAGGAAGAAGCGCTCATCCAGTTCCTCCGTGAGAACTGGGACATCTTTGCACTTCTGACATGCCGGATGTACCCAGAGGACTGGCTGAGCATCATTTGTGTGTTGATCCCAAGGCAAAACCCATCAAAGAGCACCTTCGGTGGTCCGCCGTGCAGAAGAGGAAAGCGATTGGAGAAGAAGTGGCTCGGCTCCTAGCAGCAGAGTTCATCTGAGAGATCTACCACTCCGAGTGGCTTGCCAATGTAGTCATGGTCCCTAAGAAGGACGATTCACTTCGTATGTGCATTGATTTCAAGCATATCAATCGGGCCTGACCGAAAGATCACTTCCCTCTCCCCCGCATCGATCAGATTGTTGACTCGACTGCGGGGTGTGAGCGCTTGTCTTTTCTAGATGCTTATTCCGGGCATCATCAGATCCGACTGTATGGTCCCGATGAAATAAAAACAGCCTTCATCACCCCATTCGTGTGCTTTTGCTATGTCACCATGCCATTCGGTCTTAAAAATGCGAGAGCCACATTCATGAGAATTATTCAGAAGTGCCTGCTCACTCAAATCAGTCGGAATGTGGAAGAATACATGGATGACACTGTGGTCAAGTCTCTCAAAGGTTCCGACCTATTGATTGACCTCGTAGAAACCTTTGCCAACCTAAGGAGGTACGATATCAAGCTTAATCTGTCAAAGTGCATGTTCGGAGTTCCAGGAGGAAAGTTACTCGGTTTTCTCGTTTCCGAATGAGGGATCGATGCTAATCCAGAAAAAGTTGATACCATCCTCCGAATGAAACGCCCTGTGCGAGTGCATGACGTTCAGAAGTTGACTGGTTGTTTGGCCGCCTTGATTCGATTCATTTCTCGTCTCAGTGAAAATGCCTTGCCTCTTTACCGACTGATGAAGAAGTCTGATAAGTTCGAGTGGACTGCGGAAGCTGATTGAGCGTTTGCATAACTCAAAATCCTCCTTTCCACCCAGCCGGTGCTCGCTGCACCAATCAGCAAAGAGACTTTACTACTTTATATTGCAGCCACTGGACAAGTTGTCAGCATAGTACTCACGGTCGAGCGAGTAGAGGAAGGAAAAGCATACAAGGTTCAGCGCCCGGTTTATTATCTCTCCGAAGTTCTGATTCCATCCAAGCAATGATATCCTCATTATCAGAAGCTTGTCTATGGAATATGCATGACCATGAAGAAGGTTGCACATTACTTCTCCAATCACTCCATTATAGTCGTCAACGACGCACCGTTATCTGAGATTCTGAATAATAGAGATGCAACTGGTCGAGTGGCAAAATGGGCGATTGAACTCCTTCCATTGGATATCAAGTTTGAAGCAAAGAAAGCTATCAAGTCCCAAGCAATCGCAGATTTCCTTGCCGAGTGGATTGAGCAGCAACTACCGACTCAAGTTCACTCAGAGCATCGGACTGTGTTCTTTGATGGCTCCAAGATGCTGAACGGATCGGGCACTGGGGTAGTATTGGTGTCCCCCCGCAGAGACAAGCTTAACTATGTTCTCCAGATTCATTTTGATTCCTCCAATAATGAAGCAGAATATGAAGCACTTTTATACGGGTTGCGTATGGCCATTTCACTCGGTGTCCGTCGCCTTATGGTATATGGCGACTCAGATTTGGTGGTTAATCAAGTGATGAAGGAATGGGATGTCAGAAGCCCAGCCATGACCGATTATTGGAATGCAGTAAGAAAGCTGGAAAAGAAGTTTGAAGGATTAGAGCTTCATCATATACCCCGACTGAAAAATCAAGCTGCAGATGAGTTGGCGAAGATAGGTTCAAAGAGAGAGGCTATTCCCTGCAATGTGTTTCTGGAACATATTCATTCACCTCCAGTTCAAGAATATCCTTTCACTGAAGAGTCGCCACAGCCCAAGAGCGCCTCAGATCCGACTGAAGTCGAAATACCAACCATGGTCGACTTAGTCATGGAGGTTTTGGTCATCACTCCCGACTGGACGGTGCCATACATCGCATACATTCTTAGGAAAGAACTTCCAGAGGATGAAGAAGAGGCTCGATAGATCGTCCAACAATCTAAGGCCTTTACCGTGATAAAAGGACAGCTGTTCAGAGAAAGTGTAACTAGAGTCTGCCTGAAATGCATCACACTAGAAGAAGGCCGAATGATCCTCAATGATATTCACTCGGGGACCTGTGGTCACCATGTGTCCTCTCGGACCATCGGGGCCAAGGCATACCGAGCTGGATTTTACTGGCCACGGGCCAACGAGATGGCAAAGGAAATAGTGGACAAGTGTGAAGGCTGTGAGTTTTACTCCAACATGTCTCACAAACCTCTGTTAGCTCTGAAGACAATTCCACTCGTCTGGCCTTTCGCTGTTTGGGGATTGGACATGGTTGGGCCTCTGAGGACTGGTAGGAGTGGATTTACTCATTTGCTGGTGGCAGTCGACAAGTTCACCAAATGGATCAAAGCAACAACAACAACAACAACAAAGCCTTTAGTCCCAAAAAAGTTGGGGTAGGCTAGAGGTGAAACCCATAAGATCTCGCAACCAACTCATGGCTCTGGCACATGGATAGCAAGCTTCCACGCACCCCTGTCCATAGCTAGCTCTTTGTCGATACTCCAATCCTTCAGGTCTCTCTTAACGGACTCCTCCCATGTCAAAATCGGTCGACCCCGCCCTCTCTTGACATTCTCCACATGCTTTAGCCGTCCGCTATGCACTGGAGCTTCTGGAGGCCTGCGCTAAATATGCCCAAACCATCTCAAACGATGTTCGACAAGCTTCTCCTCAATTGGTGCTACCCCAACTCTATCTCGTATATCATCATTCCGGACTCGATCCTTCCTCGTGTGGCCACACATCCATCTCAACATACGCATCTCCGCCACACCTAACTGTTGAACATGTCGCCTTTTAGTCGGCTAACACTCCGCGCCATACAACATTGCGGGTCGAACCGCCGTCCTGTAGAACTTGCCTTTTAGCTTTTGTGGCACTCTCTTGTCACAGAGAATGCCAGAAGCTTGGAGCCACTTCATCCATCCGGCTTTGATTTGATGGTTCACATCTTCATCAATACCCCCATCCTCCTGCAACATTGACCCCAAATACCGAAAGGTGTCCTTCCGAGGTACCACCTGGCCATCAAGGCTAACCTCCTCCTCCTCACAGCTAGTAGTACTGAAACCGCACATCATGTACTCGGTTTTAGTTCTACTAAGCCTAAACCCTTTCGATTCCAAGGTTTTTCTCCATAACTCTAACTTCCTATTTACCCCCGTCCGACTATCGTCAACTAGCACCACATCATCCGTAAAGAGCATACACCATGGGATATCTCCTTGTATACCCCTTGTGACCTCATCCATCACCAATGCAAAAAGATAAGGGCTCAAAGCTGACCCCTGATGCAGTCCTATCTTAATCGGGAAGTCATCGGTGTTGACATCACTTGTTCGAACACTTGTCACAACATTATTGTACATGTCCTTGATGAGGGTAATGTACTTTGCTGGGACTTTGTGTTTCTCCAAGGCCCACCACATGACATTCCGCGGTATCTTATCATAGGCCTTCTCCAAGTCAATGAACACCATATGCAAGTCCTTCTTATGCTCCCTATATCTCTCCATAAGTTGTCGTACCAAGAAAATGGCTTCCATGGTCGACCTCCCAGGCATGAAACCAAACTGATTTTTGGTCACGCTTGTCATTCTTCTTAAGCGGTGCTCAATGACTCTCTTCCATAGCTTCATTGTATGGCTCATCAGCTTAATTCCACGGTAATTAGTACAACTCTGAACATCCCCCTTGTTCTTGAAGATTGGTACTAATATACTCCGTCTCCATTCTTCTGGCATCTTGTTTGCCCGAAAAATGAGGTTGAAAAGCTTGGTTAGCCATACTATCGCTATGTCCCCGAGACCTTTCCACACCTCAATGGGGATACAATCAGGGCCCATCACCTTGCCTCCTTTCATCCTTTTTAAAGCCTCCTTCACCTCAGACTCCTGGATGCGCCGCACAAAACGCATGCTGGTCTCATCAAAGGAGTCATTCAGTTCAATGGTAGAACTCTCATTCTCCCCATTGAACAGCTTGTCGAAGTACTCCCGCCATCTATGCTTAATCTCTTCGTCCTTCACCAAGAGTTGGCCTGCTCCGTCCTTGATGCATTTGACTTGGCCAATATCCCTCGTCTTCCTCTCCCGGATCTTAGCCATCTTATAGATGTCCCTTTCACCTTCCTTCGTGCCTAACCGTTGGTAGAGGTCCTCATATGCCCGACCCCTTACTTCACCAACAGCTCGCTTTGCGGCCTTCTTCGCCATCTTGTACTTCTCTATGTTGTCTGCACTCCTATCCAGGTATAGGCGTCTGAAGCAATCTTTCTTCTCTTTAAGCGCCTTCTGGACATCATCATTCCACCACCAGGTATCCTTATCTTCGCTTCTCCTTCCCCTGGACACTCCAAACTCCTCCGAGGCCACCTTACGAATGCAAGTCGCCATCTTCATCCACACATTGTCCGCATCCCCTCCTTCCTCCCAAGGGCCCTCCTTAAATACCCTCTCCTTGAACACCTGAGCTACCTCCCCCTTGAGCTTCCACCACTTCGTTCTAGCGACCTTGGCACGCTTATCCCGCTGGACACGAATCCGAAAGCGGAAGTCAGCAACCACCAGCTTATGCTGGGGTACAACACTCTCCCCAGGTATCACCTTACAGTCTAGGCACGCATGCCTATCTTCTCTTCTCGAGAGGATGAAATCAATCTGGCTAGAGTGTTGGCCACTACTAAAAGTCACCAGATGTGATTCTCTCTTTCTAAAGAGGGTGTTAGCTACAATCATGTTGTAGGCTAGAGCAAAGCTTAAGACATCTTCTCCTTCTTGATTCCTGATGCCATAGCCAAAGCCCCCATGTGCCCCTTCAAAACCTGTGTTAGATGTACCCACGTGGCCATTGAGGTCTCCTCCTATGAAGAGCTTCTCACCAATCGGTACACTCCTAACCATGTCTTCCAAGCCTTCCCAGAACTCCCTCTTGGTGTTCTCATTGTGGCCTACTTGCGGGGCATATGCGCTGATAACATTGAGAACCAAGTCCTCAGCTACCAGCTTGACCAGGATAATCCGGTCCCCACGTCTCCTGACGTCTACCACTCCATACTTGAGGCTCTTGTTGATCAAGATGCCTACGCCATTTATGTTTGCAGCCGTCCCCGTGTACCACAGCTTGAAGCCGGTATCCTCCACCTCCTTCGCCATCTGTCCTCTCCATTTGGTTTCTTGGACGCAAAGGATATCAACACCTCTCCTCACTGCTGCATCAACTAGCTCCCGAAGCTTCCCTGTCAGAGACCCTACGTTCCAGCTGCCTAAGCGAATCCTCCTAGGCTCGGCTAGCTTCCTTACCCTTCGCACTCGTCGAGTCAAATGCGAAGACCCTTGCTCATTTTCCACTACATCCGGGCGCCGATGTAGCACGCCACTAAGGATGCGACGACCCGATCCTCGCTCACTTGCCACCGTATCTGGATCAAGATACGGCGCGCCACTTGGGGGGTGACGGCCCGGCCCTTGCCCATTTTCCACCACACCCGGGTTCCGATGTGGCGCGTCGCTGAGAGGGTTACGCCCCAACGAAAATCTTTTGGGTTTCATCTCCATAAGAGTGGCTGAGTTTTTACGTTGGCTCGCCAAGCCTATCACAACCCTCCTCCTTTACCTGGGCTTGGGACCGGCTATGTTGAGACAACATAGGCGGAGTTCCAAATGGATCAAAGCCAACCCCATTAAAAACCTTGAATCAAGTACAACTGTGAGTTTCATCAGGGAACTGATATTCAGATATGGCGTCCCACACAGCATCATCACAGATAACGACTCAAACTTCGATTTTGAAGAATTCAGAACCTTTTCTGCCTCCCAAGGCATGAGAGTCGACTACGCTTTGGTTGCTCATCTCAGTCGAATGGGCAGGCCGAGCGGGCAAATGGATTGATTCTCAAAGGACTGAAACCCCGGTTGATGCGTGACCTCAAGCATGCAGCAGGGGCTTGGGTCGACGAGCTCCCATCAGTACTTTGGGAATTGAGGACAACTCCTAACCAGCCGACTGGAAGGACTCCATTCTTCTTAGTCTACGGAGCCGAAGCCATACTCCCGAGTGATTTGCTCCACAACGTACCTCGAGTCAAACTCTTCTCAGAAGAGGAAGCAGAACAGGCTCGGCAAGATGCAGTCGATCTCCTAGAAGAAGAAAGAGAGATGACCTTGATCCGGTCGACCATTTATCAGCAAGACTTGTGTCGATTCCATGCCAGAAATGTAAGGGGTCGGGCATTTCAAGAAGGAGACTTGGTTCTTCGAGTGGACCAGTAGAAACCACACAAGCTCACTCCTGCTTGGGAAGGCCCTTTCATCATCACCAAAGTGCTCCACAATGGAGCATATCGTCTCTTCAACGTAGAGCATAAAAAAGATGAGCCACGCGCCTGGAATGCGGAACTACTCCACCCTTTTTACTCTTAAGTATTTAGAACTGATGAGATGTAATAAGAAGTACCCTTTAGTTTGATTATCAAAAGACATGATTTTACAATCTTCCGAATGATTGCCATTTTTTTATGTCCTAAAATCCCCCAATGGGTGCCTTAGTTGAGAATCCGTTTCTCCTAAGTCAAAATGAAAATCCTGCCGAGTGGTGAGTCTGCCTCTCACTCGGAGGCTTAGCTGCGAATCCGTTTCGCCTAAGTAATAAAAATCCTGCCGAGTGGTGAGTCTGCCTCTCACTCGGAGGCTTAGCTGCATTCCAGTACTTGCCTAAGTAACAAAAAATCCTGCCGAGTGGTGGGTCTGCCTCTCGCTCGGGGGCTTAGCTGCAGTCCAGTACTCGCCTAAGTTTAAAAGTCCCATCAAAGGGCACGGGTCAGCCATGACCCCCCCGGGGTCACACCGTCAAGAAGAAGGACAAGATTGTGAGATTGATCTTCCAGCTCGAGGGCTTAGCTGCAGTCCAGTACTCGCCTAAGTTTGAAAAATCCTACCGAGTGGTGAGCAATCCTCCCACTCGGG
>NC_057813.1:273105790-273106032 GCF_018294505.1 Triticum aestivum
TCGCCTAAGTTTGAAAAATCCTACCGAGTGGTGAGCAATCCTCCCACTCGAGGGCTTAGCTGCAGTCCAGTACTCGCCTAAGTTTGAAAAATCCTACCGAGTGGTGAGCAATCCTCCCACTCGGGGGCTTAGCTGCAGTCCAGTACTCGCCTAAGTTTGAAAAATCCTACCGAATGTTGAGTGATCCTCCCACTCGGAGGCTTAGCTGAAGTCCAGTACTCGCCTAAGTTTGAAAAATCTTA
>NC_057813.1:273106351-273110728 GCF_018294505.1 Triticum aestivum
CTTACCGAGTGGTGAGCAATCCTCCCACTCGGGGGCTTAGCTGCAGTCCAGTACTTGCCTAAGTTTGAAAAATCCTACCGAGTGGTGAGCAATCCTCCCACTCGGGGGCTTAGCTGCAGTCCAGTACTTGCCTAAGTTTGAAAAATCCCACCGAATGGTGGGCAATCCTCCCACTCGGAGGCTTAGGTGCAGTCCAGTACTCGCCTAAGTTTGAAAAATCCTACCGAATGGTGGGCAATCCTCCCACTCGGAGGCTTAGGTGCAGTCCAGTACTCGCCTAAGTTTGAAAAATCTTACCAAGTGATGCGCAATCCTCCCACTTGAAGGCTTAGCAAAGTGCGGATCGACCACGACCACCACTTCAGAGTTCATCAAGAAGAAGGATGAGATTGAGCGTGTCGCCAGGACGAGTCACTTTCAGGAACGTCAAGACCATTGCTGAATTTCTTGTCGATGAGTTGACCGGTCCTACTGAATGAGGTGGGTCGACCGCGACCCCCCCCTGAGGGCTGCACCGTCAAGAAGAAGGACGAGATTGTGCGCACTGTCAAAGGCCCCTCCAACGATTGGCGCCAAAGCAGATGGCTGACAGGAACGTCAAGACCATTGCCGAGTGCCTTGTTGATGAGCTGATCAATGCCGCTCAAGATTAGTCCAACCGGTCGACTGCTGATTCTTCTTCAGAAGCTTCATCAAGCAAACAGAAACCAATCCGAGAGAAGAACGAATTTCACTCGAAGATAAACACAACATATTCGAAGATAAATCCAAAGATTCCTAACCGCAGAATAAAGTGCTCGGGCGTCAAGCCCGAAGGAGTTTTAACGGTTACAAAATCACTCGGCATTCCGAGGCAAATAAAGGTGAAGCATAATGTTTTTTCAATCACTTGGCGGGAGAAGGACTGGCCGGATCGCAGAAGCTGTCGAGGTTGATGCTGTCGGCGATATGAGTGGCTGCTTCGAGGAAGGTGTCCATAAAGGTCTGGAAGGAATGCTTCTTAGTATTCGCTACCTTAAGAGAAGCTAGCTTGTCTTCCTTAGCCTCCTTGCAGTGCACTCGGACCAATGATAAGGCGACGTCAGCACCACAACAAGCAGAAGACTTCTTCCACTCTTGCACTCGGCCTGGGATCTGATTGAGTCGAGTCATCAGTGACTCGAGGTCTTGAGAAAGTTCCGCCTAAGGCCAGAGTTCAGCGCCCACTTGGGTCATCGCCACCTTCAGTCGAGCCAGATAAGCGACTGCACCATCCAAGCGTGACTCCAATCACAACAGATTCATTGCAACATCATCTTTCATGGGACAATTGCCCGCCCAGTTTCAACTTCAAAGTCCTGACACAGTTCTGTCCCATCGCGAAAAATGATGAGTTGACAGCATGACAAGAAACTTCAGTCGAAGACAAATTGACTAGTCGAATGAACATACCTTCAAACTTCAGAACAAGTTTCGCGGCAAGTTGTTCCAGATAAGACTCTAGCTTGTCTGTCTTGGCTCTGAGGCTGCCGACTTCTGTGGTCAGGTTCTCCTTGTCCTTCCTCAACTTCTCAACTTCTTGATTAGCTTCCGAGATGGTGACCTTCAACTTCGCGTTCTCCTCTAATTTGCCGACTGAAGCCAACTTCTGGTCCGCAAGCTTCGTCTTCTCACGTGCTTCTTTCTGAGCAGCAACAAGGTCCAGGTCCTTCTTCTCCAAAGCCTCCTTCATCCTCTCTAAAGAAACAACACTCTTCAGACGAGCCTGAAGTTGGCGATTTTCACTACGCACATCTGCTTGTGTGAAGTCACTCGGTTCAAAGAGACTGAAAGAAAAACCAGTGTGAAGTGCGAGCTACAAAGCAGACTAAACGGTTGAATGATTACCTCCCATGATGGCCATCTCTTCTTGGGCAGTCTTGAGATTCTTCTTTGCGAGTTCAAGGTCAAGTTCAATGCTGATATGCTTCTTCTTTAACTCGGAGAGTCAAGCCCCAAGATCACAAGACCTCTGCAGTTAGCAAGAGAGATATGTCAGTCGACAGAAATAAGAGACAGTGACAGAGAAAAGTTACTCTAAGACTACTGCCGAATCAAATATTCAACAGTAGTCTCAGGGACTACACCCAGTGGGTGCACTTAGCATGCCCCCACTGGTTCAGATCAATACTCAGCAGGGTCTGGCCAGCGTGAGTTCAAAAAAAGAGGGGATATATCATTAGACCTCAGTCGACTGCCAGCAGCCGACCGTGGTCTCGGGGACTACACCCAGTGGGTGCACTCGGCCTGCCCCCACTAATTCGAATAGTTTACTGAGACTCTAAACAAAGGAACACCCAGTGGATGATCAGATATAAAGCAACACTCAAAAGTTCAGTCGGAGTTTTGCTGACCTGAACATTGGTCTGAAGGGCAGTGCTGGCATTGTAAGCTACCTCGCTACCTTCATGCATCACCTTCACCTGCTCCATGAAAAGGTTCACCTGACGAAGAGCTTCCCTAGCGGCGCCTGGCGAGTAGTTTGGAGTTTGATACGTGGCGAAGAGTGATGGCTCCAAGGTGGTCGAAGTAGTTACTGGGTCGGACGAGTGGAGTTGCACTGGAGCGACAGGAGTCTATGCAGTTGATCCCGACGGACGATCAGTCGTCAGCAGGCTGGCAAATGTGACGTTGGTCCGAACCGGCCCTTCGGAACGTTCGACCACCGCCTCAAGCGCCGGCGTCGACTGAGGGACTTGGATCTCAAGCCTCCTCTTGCTCGAGACTCCACTCTTCTTCCTCCTCTCCTGTAGAGGCGCTTCTTCTTCCTCGTCATCAATGAGCACAACGATCTCTTGCGGAGCTACAGAAAGAGAGAAGTATCAAATATTCGGCCGGTTGACTACCAACTCGACTAAATAAAACTTGGTCGAGCAAACTTACCAGCTCGGGAGGTGGCCTCTTCGTCTCCTGGTGCCTTGTAGACATCCATGTCAGTAGCAGCAGAGGTGGGTTTGGAAAGATGCGTAATCCAATTGGCCCGAACAGAAATTTCAGTCGGTTTGTATAAGCACAAGTGTGTTACTCACCCCGAAGCCACTGGGACGTCCATCTTGATCCGCGGCAAAGTCTTCTGAGTCTTGGGAGGAGCAACCTTGGGCTGCTTGGCGGTCTTGTCTGTCGGTTCCGGAGTCGACGCCCGAGTGCGCTTCTGAGCGTGAGTACTCGGAGCCATGTTCTTCCCGCGCCCGCCCGCCGGGTCGTGTTGCTGCTTGGATCGACGCTCGGAACACGGCGGCGAGTCGACCTCTTCCTCGTCGTCCGACTCCTCGCTCTCCTCCTCCTCCTCTCCATCCGAAGACTCCCAGTTGCCGCTTTCGTCCGTGCTGGCCTCTTCCTCCTGGCCCTGCTCCAGGGCTTGTTCACCGTTGGGCATAGAGTACATCTCGGTGAAAACCTACAAGATGAAAAGTTAAGCAAAAATTAGTCGACATCAAGTACAGTCGGAACTTATGCACCAAGCAGTTAGAACAAAAGGGCATACCTTGTCGGGTGGATTGTTGTCTCTGAAAGTAATAACTCGCCTGGATCCCCTGGGATTGTCCTGATTGCCTGTGATACTCCTCAACCACATGGCCATGGTCTCGAACGACACTTCCTATGGATGGACCCGAGCGGTGTCTTCAGGTCCAGAATACAGCCACATAGAATGATCACGGGCCTGGTGTAACGCCCCGGATTCAATGCGCCAGGTGTTTGCCAGTTATTCGTCATCATTGCCATGTAATTTGCTTGTGTGTTGCATTTTATCAAGTCATCATGTGCATTGCATTGCATACGTGTTCGTCTCATGCATCCGAGCATTTTCCCCGTTGTCCGTTTTGCAATCCGGCACTCCTATGTTCCCCGGCGCCCCCTTTTGCCTCTTTTCGTGTGCGTGTGTTAAACTTTCTCAGAATGGCCCGACGTTTGCCAAGCGGCCTTGGTATAGCACCCGTAGACCGCCTGTCAAGTTTCGTGCCATTTGGAGGTTGTTTGATACTCCAACGGTTAACCGGGTAACCGTAAAGGCCTCTTATGTGTGCAGCCCAATACCCCTCCAAAGCAGCCCCTGAGCCCATCCAAATCCCTTCCATGCTCTCGGTCGTTCGATCACGATCGTGTGGGCAAAAACCGCACCTCATTTGGATCCTCCTAGCTCTCTCTACCTATATATTTGTGCCTCCCCCCGAAAATCCCGGGTCCAAACCCTAGCCCCGCTCCTCCGCGCCGCCGGACATGTCCATCCCGCGCCGGACATGTCCAGCGCCGCCGCCCGTCCAATCCCACCGCGTCACGTGGCCTACGCCGCCGCCCCCCCTCATGGCCCGCTCGCCCGTAGACGGCCCCCGCGGCCAGGCCGCCGCGCGCCGCCGCCCG
>NC_057813.1:273111249-273125179 GCF_018294505.1 Triticum aestivum
GCCGGCTCTGCCCCGCCGCCGGCGTCCCGCCCGCATCCGGCGCCGCCCCGCCATGCCCGCGCCGCCTCCTCCTCCACCAACTTCGGCGACCCCGCCGGCGTCGGTCTCCGGTCAGATCCGGATGGGTGGATGAGATCCACCCGTCCCGCGATCCAAACGGCGTCCCGCGTCCCCGGATCCCTCCGTCCCGCACCGTCCCGTCCCGCGTTGACTTTTCGGAGGGTATATTTTCATCAGTCACAGTTTTCTGTTATTATGTGTGCATGTTTGAGATGCGATAACTTCCTGTGTGCTGCTCCGTTTTGTGCGTGTAATATATCAAAATGTTCATTGTGAGATGCTCGACATTTCGTTACATTGTGCCATGCTTGTTTGAGGTCATCTGGATGCCTGCATCATTGTTGCAAGAGTACTATATGATGTTAATCTGCTGAAACTGTTATAATTGATGATTTGTCTTTTTCGTTGCATTTTGTGTGTGCATCCTATGAGCATGATCTCTACATGTGTTTTGTGCTACATCATGCCATCTTTATAGGGGTGCAGTCCATGTATTTTTGTGAGTTGTATAGTGAGTGCATCAAGCTTGTTAAGTAGGGTACTTGCTGTTGCTGTTTTGCTAGGCTGAATCTGTTATTTTGTGATGCTATGTAAACCTGCTGCTACAAGTCATTCTATGCATAATCTGGGGATGTTCACTAAGGATGTTTTGTTATACCTGTCATGATCTATCCATCCATGCCCATGGTTGCATTTATAGCCTGTTGTAGCATGTAGTAATATTGCTGCAAATTTGCTAAATAATGTTGTTGTCAGCCTGTTTACATTAAGTTCAGTTTTGCCATGTGTTTTGCTAGTGATCCATGCATCCTATGAACTTGTTCTTGCCATGCTTAGCTTCATAAACATGTTTTCTTACTGTTGGTTACCTTGTCATGCCATGTATTGCTCTGTGGTGAGTGGTACAAGTTCACCAACATGCCTACTTATTGTTGTTCCTGCCATGTTTGAATCTGTCATATCTTTTGCCATGTTTACATGGGTGCCATCCTATTTTCTGTGCCCTTTTGGCTCATGGTCAGTAAGGGACTTTTGTTATATGCAATAAGTAGATTCATGCCATGCCTTGGGTTGCCATGTTAAGTTCCTGTAACATGTTGTTTGATAGCTCTAAACATTGCAACCTGATGTTATTTCTGCAAAGTCTGAAACTGTTACTATATGCAATCTTGCCATGTGTTTTGGAGCATGTTCTAGTGATTTATGGAGATAGCTCAGTGTTCATGTTTTGTTATGCTTTACATGTACATCATGTCCATACCTTTTGGTTTCATAATGTGGTACTGTAGCATGTTGTTTTGATGCTTGCAATATTCCTAGTTGCTGTTTTGGACAGATTGTTGTTATGACTTGTATAGAGTGTATGTGTTGAACCGTTGCTCCGGTTCGAGTGTGCTCTATATGAAACTTGCTTAGTTTTGCATGTAGTATCATGTTATCATGTTGTATCCATGTTTTGAGAGTGTTTGCTTGATGTTTGTATGCATTTTGCATCAATGCCATGGTTAACTTGTTTTGCTCATATCTTCTAGGCCGTAGCTCCGAATTAAACGAACTTTATATGTAACTTGACTAGAATCTCGTGTAGATCATCTTGGTTCATCTTAACTTGCTGTTTAACAACTTGAACATAAGGTTTATTCAGATCTGGACCAATTTCGAAATTTGCATATGAGGACTTACCGGAATTGTTATATGTTGTTTCCGGCCTCATTTAAACTTGCTTTGATATGTTGTTTTTGTTTGCATCATCTCTTGCCATGAGTAGCTTCATGTAGCCTTGTCATGCAGCATGCTTGGTTGTGCATCATGTATTGTATATGTGTGGTGTGTTTACCATGTTGTGTGCTTCTCTCGATAGTTCCCGTTTCGTTGCGATCGTGAGGATTCGTTCGTCTACGCTTGGTTCGTCTTCATGGCTTCATCTTCTTCATGGAATCGTTCTTCTTCCTAGCGGGATTTCAGGCAAGATGACCGCTACCCTGGATCTCACTACTATCATTGCTATGCTAGTTGCTTCATTCTATCGCTTTGCTGTGCTACCTATCTTTTGTTCTTCAAGCCTCCCAAATTGCCATGAACCTCTAACCTTTTCACCCTTCCTAGCAAACCGTTGCTTGGCTATGTTACCGCTTTTGCTCAGCCCCTCTTATAGCGTTGCTAGTTGCAAGTGAAGTTGAAGATTGCTCCATGGTGGATAAGATTATGTTGGGATATCACAATATCTCTTATTTAATTAATGCATCTATATACTTGGTAAAGGGTGGAAGACTCGGCCTTATGCCTGGTGTTTTGTTCCACTCTTGCCGCCCTAGTTTCCGTCATACCGGTGTTATGTTCCCGGATTTTGCGTTCCTTACGCGGTTGGGTGATTTATGGGACCCCCTTGACAGTTCGCTTTGAATAAAACTCCTCCAGCAAGGCCCAACCTTGGTTTTACCATTTGCCTCACCACCACCTATACCCTTCCCTTGGGTCGGCCAACCCGAGGGTCATCTTTATTTTAGCCCCCCGGGCCAATGCTTGTCTAAGTGTTGGTCCGAACCGAGCCGCCTGCGGGGCCACCTCGGGGAAACTCGAAGTCTAGTTTTACTCGTAGCCTGTCTCATCTGGTGTTGCCCTGAGAACGAGATATGTGCAGCTCCTATCGGGATTGTCGACGCGTCGGGTGGCTTTGCTGGTCTTGTTTTACCATTGTCAAAATGTCTTGTAAACCAGGATTCCGAGTCTGATCGGGTCTTCCTGGGAGAAGCTATATCCTTTGTTGATCGCGAGAGCTTATCATGGGCTGAGTTGGGACACCCCTGCAGGGTTTAAACTTTCGAAAGCCGTGCCCGCGGTTATGCGGCAGATGGGAATTTGTTAATGTCCGGTTGTAGATAACTTGACACCAGATCCGAATTAAAATGCATCAACCGTGTGTGTAGCCGTGATGGTCTCTTTTCGGCGGAGTCCGGGAAGTGAACACGGTTTTGGGTTATGTTTGACGTAAGTAGGAGTTCAGGATCACTTCTTGATCATTGCTAGCTTCATGACCGTTCCGTTTGTTCCTCTTCTTGCTCTTATTTGCATACGTTAGCCACCATATATGCTTAGTCGCTGCTGCAACCTCACCACTTCACCCCCTTCCTTACCCTTTAAGCTTTGCTAGTCTTGATACCCATGGTCATGGGATTGCTGAGTCCTTGTGGCTCATAGATTACTACAACAACAGTTGCAGGTACAGGTTATGCGATGATCTTGATGAGAGAGATGTTACTTGTTTTGGAGTTCTTCTTCTACTTCTTCTTCGGTCAGGGGATAGGTTCCAGGTCGGCAGCCTGGGCTTGCAGGGTGGATGTCGTTTGAGTTTTTGTTTGTGTTTCATCCATAGTCGGATGATGCTCTTATGTATTGTGATGATGTATTCGTGTGGCATTGTATTCCTTTTGTATGTATCCCCATCTATTATGTAATGTTGATGTAATGATATCCACCTTGCAAAAGCGTTTCAATATGCGGTTCTATCCTTGGTGGGACCTTCGAGTCTCTTTAGGATAGTATCGCATACTGGGCGTGACACCTGGAGAGGCTGGATGACTGAGGAACACTTCCAGCAGGTCCAGGCCGGTAACACCTCACTGATAAGCTGAACCACTTTCTCTACCAGCATCTTTGTCTCCACGTTCTCAGCAGCGGTCACTTTGAGTGGAGAAGGAGTTTGGACGCGGTCGAATGTGAAGTTGGGGAGGCCAGTCGACTGACTTGGAGCTGCCTCGTCCTAGCAATAGAACCAGGTCGACTGCCAGCCCCTAACCGATTCCGGGAGAGTCATAGCAGGGAAGGAGCTCCTATGCCCTTTTTGGATACCTAAACCCCCACACATCTAGATGACGTTGGTCTTTGAGTCACTCGACTTCGCTTTTTTGACCGACTGGGATCAGATGGTGAAGATGTGTTTGAAAAGACCCCAGTGCAATCGACACCCCAAGAAATTTTCACACATCAACACAAAGGTGGCCAGATACGTGATGGTGTTTGGAGAATAATGGTGGAGTTCAGCACCGAAAAAGTTCAAGAACCCCCGAAAGAAAGGATGCGGAGGAAGCGAAAAACCTCGGTCGACGTGGGTGGCAAGCAGTATGCACTCACCCGGTCGAGGCTGAGGATTCATCTCCCCCTATGGCAACCTTGCCGCTCCCTTGGCGATCAGCCCGGACTCCACCAGCTCGTCCAGATGCTCCTGCCGAATCGAAGACCGGATCCAATCGCCCTGGATCCAGCCAGGCGACAGCCCTACGCGCGATGACGACCTGCGCTGCTGCTTTTTGCCCTTCGCCACCCCCTTCGCCTTCTTTGCGTGTTCCAGCGTCGCCATCTCGTCCTTCACCATGGTGGCCGAGCGACAGCATGGAAACATAAGAGTTGGGCACGGCAGAGAAGTGGAGGAAGAAGAAGGAGGAAAAGGCATGCACAGTGCAGACGCCTCGGCCCCGTCACCTTATAAAGGGTCGCTTCCGAGTGAATGACGCGTGGGACCAGGCAATCCTGTCAAATCCCGCAACAGTCGCGCGCAGCGTACGTGGCGAAAAAGGCGGCACGGAAACCGAGGCCTCACTGTTTATCCGCTCCGCCCGTTTCGGCACTCCCCGTCCCGCGTGCTTCCCCAAAATTTCATATCCAGCGAAATCCGGGATACGCAGCAGCTAAGCGCGCCCAAGATCCTGCACTTCAATACAACACTCGGCAAACGACGCCACAAGTTCAGTCGACATCTCCCTGAATGGATCAAGGCGATTGAATCGACGCTGAAATACCGACGCGAGTTTTCCATCTTGCAAAAAAACGCTCGCGAAGGCGCGAAACTCAGACCACGTCCAACTCTAACCAGCTTTCTACTCGAACCTTAATCCATTCGGGGGCTACTAATGAAGATACATACCTAGGGTAGGGTCATAGGCCTGACCTATACGTCCTACCCAAGGTCACTACCCAGGAAGGCAAGAAGGTCTATAGGCAACATGAGACCCCCGGTCGAAGATGTCAAGTGCAATCCACTCGACATCATGTGACTCGGGAGTCTTCCTACCTACTGTCACTCGACCATCCAGAGAATCACTCGACCTCTCGAAGACCAGGAGTCACTCAGCATGCAACGGACAAGCATTCACTCCGTAGTCTTTAAGGTCATTAACAACACTTAATGCTGGCGTTACCAGTAATGCCACCACTTTATGTACATTAACTCCCTTGTAATGGAGGGCGGGAAAGGTCCTGGCGAACTCTATATAAGCCACCCTCCTCCTCTGGCACAAGGGTTCGCACCCCCTGTAACATCACATATATAATCCAGTCGACCACCGAGACGTAGGGCTATTACTTCCTCCGAGAAGGGACCGAACTCGTAAACCCCGTGTGTACACCTTCACCATAGCTGAGGTCTTGCCTCTCCATACCTACCCCCCTTTCTACTGTCAGCCTTAGAATCACGACAGTGCTCATCCTCTTTCATTGTATTATCCATGCTAATTTAATTTATTTTTGTAGCTTTCTTCTTGTGTGTTTGATAAACCTTAAGAAAACCAAAAAAATTAGTCAGTATAATTTCCATGCTTGTAGTAGTAATTAAAAAGAAAACCCAAAACGATTTATCGTTCTTCTTTTGCTAGTTGGGAGCTTTCCCGTGTAAATAGTTTTATTTCTTTTCTTTCCTTTGGGGGTCGAGAGTAGAAGACCTTAATGAAAATGTTTAGTGGCTCTCATATGCATGATTGTTGATTTAACTTAGAGCCCATATTACTTTGTCTTCTCTCTTGAATTGAATGCTTGCAGATTCCAGCTTAGTCCAATGCACGTGCACTATTATTATTACTAGTTGATCCGTTGCGCCAAATGGCGCAGAGACCTGCTGAAGACATGTTGTCGATGAAAATAGTTTCATGCTGCAAGAACCTTCAACTAAAGCCATGTTCGCGATGAAATTAGTTTCATTTACTAAGGATAAGCCATGTATATATAGTCGGTTTAGTTGTGGTCTGCTAAATCCATATGCGCCTTGATAAAAACATGGTTTAATATGCAAAGCCTCACGTATTTCAAGTATGAATAAGAACTACGAACTCTTTTTTTTGCGATTCAAACACATTTCTAGAGTTTTTACATAAGCACTAAATGTTCAACGCCACAGACGCCCCAAACATTTTTCTCTTCTTCTGCCTCTAATGCGCCCTGATCGATCGCTTTATGAAGATACATATGTTTTGAGCAAGCATGTATGGTAACTATTCCAACCCCTCCATATAAGAAAATTGAACGGAGACTTGTATCAGGGTAACCTATGTTCAAAAAAAAGTGTTGTATGTTCTGGATTTCTGATGATTTTGGTCTTGGAAGACCTGAACAGGCAAACATTGCTAATAACGTGACTCATTTACCAACAAGGGCTTTATTTTATACCAAAGTTTTAGTCAGCTACAGTTCACAATTCGAAAATGGAAATGTAAATATGTATGGTTAATGTGGATGCAACAAAAGAGTTCTTAGAACAGAAGACTTGGACATGGACAAACTTAGCAAGGTTCAGGAACACAATACAAAGGCATGCAACACTCCCGAACAGTGCATTGTACAGAAGGTATAATGATCTCCAGGATCTGCAAAACTGATCATCCAGAACACTTCATCTGAGTTGAAACACTATCAATCAAGCTTCATAAGATCTATTCAACAACTCATGAAAAAAAGAGAAGACGATGAAACATGTGTTCTGTACACACATGCCTTTCAAAAGAGTTCCCTAAAAAACCGTGGGGGATATGGTCCTTGTAGAAGCCATGGGGGATATGGCCGCACATAGGACAGGGGTCGTGTTCTCCGGCTCCTCCGGTTGCAATCCTATAGAACCAAAAAGGAAAAACAATAAAATTGGGGACATTGCATATATGACGAAATAGAAGTTATTGTTCATTTTTACAATTGATGATTTGGATTCTAATTCATACTCTAACATATGACGACTATATTCCTGTATTTATATGCTATAAATAAAGTATATAAGATAAGAATGAAACTATGCGTAGAAAGCTGCAAGATCGTCATCCTTGCTAGCAAAAAATATGGCCTTTTCTTCTCACTGAAAGTACATCTCTATAAGAATCGCTAGTTAAGCACAAGTCTAACTAACAATTTATCACAGGAGAAACAACAGAATGCCGACTACACTAAAAAGGAACGCACCTTAACCAAAGCTCTAATCAGCAATAGAAACAAGAGCCTGTCAGTTCCTAGACCCTAGATCCTCGCAACTCATAGACCATGTGGAATAAAGGGCAACCACAGTACGCAAAACAACCTAGAAGAGGTAAAAAATCAGCCGCAGGCAGATCGAAAAGAACATACATTACCACATGTTATGCCTTCACCTAGGCTTAAAACCTGAGAAGAGCATCGTACGAACATACAACTACTTTTAACTTCAAAAGAACCAACTCCATAACACAGATGAACATTAGAGCATCAAGTACCGCCATAATGACCTCACCTAGGCACGAAACAAACAACTTAGTACTCAATCTGGGCAGAGTTGCACATAATGAAAATCCTAAATCATGTTTAAAGGCAATGTTACATGGGTTGACAAAATATATCCACATGCAGTCACATATGCTTTAACTTCCACACCATTTCTACACTATATAAAAAATTGAATACCATGTGTGCATGGACAGCCACATACAATTTTGTTTCAAACAAAATCAACACAGAAATATCACTATTTAAGGTATTCATGAAGTTCTCAGTATGTCCGGCAATAGCAACAAATCAACAACAAGTAGTATGGCACCAAAATGTTTGGCAAGTGCCTTCATCAATGTTTCCTAATAAATCTCAGAACCTGATACATAATGAGATGGATACTTATAAGTAATGGTGTTCAAAAAAAGCATGTAATCTGACATGGCTCAAGGACATAAATTTCATTCAACGGAGACAATATGCAATGACAAAAAATAATTTACCTGATGGACTAGATGATAAATTCGCTGGTTTATTGAAGAAACTTCCGAGAACTGCTAAATGAATCCCTTCTTTTCCAAATGTAGGAATGAACATGATAACAGCACATCCTTCGTATTCTTGCTGCATAAATGGACATCAATAAATATATGAAGGTATAAATACGTGACAGAACATTAAGTCAAGCATACGAAGAAGTTAAAGAACAACATAAGACGTCAAGCAAATCAAAGGAACATTAAGTCAAAACATCACCTAAGGTAGTAGGGAAAATTCTCAAATGTAACTTCAATATCACTTGGACTAATAATTATGGCCCTTCCATTTAATAGGACCAAGCCCTTGTCTCATATAACCTCTAACTCGCACAGACCTCCTAGCTGAATAAAAATGACAACTGATGATTATTATATACATCAGTTAGCAACTGACAGGGCTCCTGCGCTTCTCGCATCAGAAAATCAACAAGAAAATACAAGGATGTACCTCAACTGCCACAGTTCGCAAGGTATTTTGCGGACAAGTTGGTCTTTCAACAATAGATTGCATCTTTTGTTTTGGCCAATAGAAAACTGAGGGACACAGATAGGGAGATGAGGACTCTGGTTCATAAATAAATATTTAGTTATACAATGATAAAATAAAGAATATTCTCAAGGTCACAATAACACATACTTTAACCAACAAAGATCAACCAGAACCAGTAATGTGACATAATCGGGGCCGAGCGGAGGAGGCCGCATGGGGAGAGAAAGAACGGGTGAATATCACCTCGGTGTATCAGCGTCGGATGCGCTCACCGTCGCTCGACGTGTGCGCAACTCCCCAGACAACTCAGCCAGGTCGAGCCGCCGCCATCTATCTTTTCCGCTCCCTCCCTTCCTCCCTCCCTACTAATAAGCAGCAGCCGGCAGGGAGATGTTAGAGGAAGAAGAGGACAAGTCGTCTCAGGCCTTGGTCCTTCCTTCGAGGTGCGCCACAATCCTTGGGCATGCACCGGGTTGGGAAGTACGGGTTGGAGGACGACGTCGGGCGCGGTCGTTCCTCGCTGTAGACCACCTCGGGCAACTTATGGTGTCCAGCCGCTTCCGCTGCTCTCATGCTCACCGCTGCCGCTGTAAGGAGGAAGAGGCGGTGCGCAGGCAGGGGTAGGGAGCTGCCGCCGGGTGAGGGAGGAGGAGCAGGAAGGTCTTGTTTTACCGCTTGGCTCTAGGTTTCCTTTACCAGTTCCCCAATTTGTTACGAACTGTGCGCGGAGGCGCTTTCGCTGCGCGGTGGGACAACAATTGCACCGGGTCCATTGGCAATCACCTACGAAAGAAAACAAACGGTGACAAAATCTAGTCAGCCAGGGCCCCCACGCGCACGATGCTTCGGTCAGCCCAGAAAGGACGGGCGTGACCTCTCCCCATAGCAGGCAGCACCTGGCGAACAGAAACAGACCCACCACCACGTCAATGACACGCGTCCTAAGAGGGCCATTCGGGACCACCGTCATACAAGCACCAAGCCAGCGGGTGAAAGCCACCCGTGCAAGAGAGGGGCGCGCAGGATCAGTGCACGCGACCTAGAGGTGGGGTCCACAGCGCGGGGATCACACGTCCTGCTGGTCGAGCCGTGCATCAGCCACACCGCACGCCAACAACTCCCTCCAAACCCGGACAGAAAGGCTGGACACAGAACGAATAAACACCACCCGCCGACGCGTAGGACCAGAGAGCATGGTGCCCCACACGTCATCCCGCGCAAAGAACCGACGGGTATATCCTCAGCAGCTAACCGCTGCCTCCACGCCATGGCCCATCCACCGTGCGACGCGCGACGAGGCACGACCGTCCGTGCACAGCCCATCCCGTGTGGGTCCTCGCGCAAGAACACACGATCGCCCACACAAACCCATCCCGTGAGGAGCCGAACCGAGCCAGCGCAGCCGACGAGCGGGGCCAGCAGAAGCACCGGCCCACCCACCAGTGAGACAAGGGCACGCCAGCTGAGTGCGCATGCGTTGGCCAACCCCGTCATCCGCACTGGGCGCGGTCAGCGCCGGAACAGCCACGCGACGAGGCAGGAGTGGTCACCCGACAAATTCGAACCCAGCCAACCAGAGAACTCGCTGAGCCCACCAGTCATCGGGTTCCACGCAGGACTACTGAGTCAAAACAACCAATGAAAATCGAACAATCACCACATGCACGTTGACCTAACCAGACCCAATCAGATGACCACGCGCGGCGCAAAAATGAGGAGGCCTCAGGAGAGCGGGTCGGCTAGGCTTCTTATATGTTTAAATACACACTGTTCGGTCGTGCAAGTGAAAGGCAATAATGACGACATATGATGGACTGATCGAGATGAGAGAAGCTGGTATGAACTCGACCTCTTTTATTTTTGTAAATATGATGAGTTCATTGTTCCCGATTCAACCTATTATGAGTAAACATGTTTGCAATGACATTTAGAGATTATAGTTACTTATGCCATGCTTAATTAGCTATGAGTTTATAATGGTTTACCTCGCGTGCCAACATGCTATTAAAATGGTTATGATGTTGTATGATGGGATGGTATCCTCCTTTGAATGAATTGAGTGACTTGACTTGGCACATGTTCACTCATGTAGTTGAAAACAAATCAACATAGCCTTTACGATATTTATGTTCATAGTGGATTATATCCTACTCATGCTTGCACCTGGTGTAGATTAATTTTAATGCATGTTCATGACTATTGTCGCTCTCTCAGTTGGTCGCTCCCCAGTCTTTTGCTATCCTTCACCTGTACTAAGCGAGAATACTGCTTGTGCATCGAAACTCCATAAACCCCAAAGTTATTCCATATGAGTCCATCATACCTTCCTATATGCGGTATCTACCTGCCGTTCCAAGTAAATTTGTATGTGCCAAACTCCAAACCTTCAAATGAAATTATATTTTGTATGCTCGAGCAGCTCATGTTTCAACTAGGGTTGTCTGTATCTTCCATGCTAAGTGGGTTATTCTCAAGAGGAGTGGACTCCGCTCCTCCTTCACGAGAAAATGGCTAGTAACCGGGATGCCCAGTCCCAAGATCAAAAAGATCAAAGCAAATCGAAATAATTAAACAAAACTCTCCCAGGGCTGTTGCTAGTTGGAGGCACTCCTTGTTTCGAGCAAGCCATGGATTGATGCTTGTTGGTGGTGGGGGAGTATAAACTTTTGCCATTCTGTTTGGGAACCGCCTATAATGTATGTAGCATGGAAGATATCGCCATCTCATAGTTGTTGCATTGACAGTGAATGTATACCGCTCAAAATGTTATTCATCTCTATTTTAAAATTGAGCTGTGGCACCTCTACAAATCCTTGCTTCCCTCTGCGAAGGGCCTATCTATTTACTTTTATGTTGAGTCATCACCCTCTTATTAAAAAGCACCCGCTTGAGAGCACCACTGTTGTTTGCATGCATTAATATTAGTTTATATTGGGTATGACTTGACTGGATATCTTTTACCATGAATTACAATGTTTAGTCGGTCCTTAATCTTTAAAGGTGCTCTGCATTTATGTTTTGCGGTCTCAGAAAGGGCTAGCGAGATACCATCTTGTCATATCATATCATGATTGTTTTGAGAAAGTGTTGTCCTCCAAGTCTTATTATTATTGCTCGCTAGCTGATTATGCCATTGATATGAGTAAACATGAGACCTAAGTGTTATTGTGAATATGGTTAGTTCATAATCTTTGCTGAAAACTTGAATACTGGCTTTACATACTTACAACAACAAGATCAAATAGAGTTTGTAAAAGTTTTTCTTTATCACTTTCAGTTTGTCAACTGAATTGCTTGAGGACAATCGAAGGTTTAAGCTTGGGGGAGTTGTTATGTCTCCAACGTATCTACTCTTCCAAACACTTTTGCCCTTGTTTTGGACTCTAATTTGCATGATTTGAATGAAACTAACCCGGACTGACGATGTTTTCAGGAGAACTGCCATGGTGTTGTTTATTGTGCAGAAAACAAAAGTTCTCGGAATGACCTGAAAATCCATGGAGATAACTTTTGGAAAATATAAAAAATATTGGCGGTAGAATCAAGGCCAGGGGGCCCACACCCTGTCCATGAGGGTGGGGGGCGCTCCCCCTCCCCCTGGGCGCGCCCCCTATCTCGTGGTCCCCCTGATGCTCCACCGACCTCAACTCCAACTCTATATATTCTGTTTCACGGAGAAAAAAATCAGAGAAAAAGTTTCATCGCGTTTTACGATAAGGAGCCGCCGCCAAACCCTAATCTCTCTCGGGAGGGCTGATCTGGAGTCCAATCTGGGCTCCGGAGAGGGGGATTCGTCGCCGTCGTCATCATCAGCCATCCTCCATCACCAATTTCATGATGCTCATCACCGTGCGTGAGTAATTCCATTGTAGGCTGAGATTTACCATGTAATCAAGTTAGTTTTGTTAGAGTTTGATCCCTAGTATCCACTATGTTCTGAGATTGATGTTGCTATGACTTTGCTATGCTTAATGCTTGTCACTAGGGCCCGAGTGCCATGATTTCAGATCTGAACTTATTATGTTTTCATCAATATATGTGAGTTCTTGATCCTATCTTGCAAGTCTATAGTCACCTATTATGTGTTATGATCCGACAACCCCGAAGTGACAATAATCGGGATACTTCTCGATGATGACCGTAGTTTGAGGAGTTCATGTATTCACTATGTGTTAATGCTTTGGTCCGGTACTCTATTAAAAGGAGGCCTTAATATCTCTTAGTTTCCACTAGGATCCCGCAGCCATGGGAGGGTAGGACAAAAGATGTCATGCAAGTTCTTTTCCATAAGCACATATGACTATATTTGGAATACATGCCTACATTACATTGATGAACTGGAGCTAGTTCTATGTCACCCTATGTTATAGCTATTACATGAGGAATCACATCCGACATAATTATCCGTCACTGATCCAATGCCTACGAGCTTTTCACATATTGTGCTTCGCTTATTTACTTTTCCGTTGCTACTGTTACAATTAGTACAAAACTGCTATCTTTACTTTTGCCACTGTTACCATTACTATCATACTACTTTGCTGTAGATACTAAGTTATCCAGGTGTGGTTGAATTGACAACTCAACTGCTAATACTTGAGAATATTCTTTGGCTCCCCTTGCGTCGAATCAATAAATTTGGCTTGACTACTCTACCCTCGAAAGCTGTTGCGATCCCCTATACGTGTGGGTTATCAGGATGCTCCGGCTGACTTGGCTGTCGGAGTAGGGGAAGAAGATCTTTGGAGTCTGGATATGGAGCCCGAGGTACTGCTCCGCTGTGATGGAAGGTTTCGTCGTTGGAGCAGCTCTGGTGAGTTGTACGACGCCGAGGCTGAAGCAGGACAACAGAGACAACGTTAATCTGAGTGGAATTCTAATAGCATCTCCAATAGATGACATAAAATACATAACCACAAAGTGCTAGATGTAAAATACATCAGATGCTCATCTTTGAAGTTAACTGTCGAAACTGAACTTAACTGTCAAAACTGAACTTAACTGACGAAACTGAATTTTGCTGTCGAAACTGAATTTTACTGTCGAAACTGAACGCACTAGAGGTGAGGCTACACGTCAGTCGACTGCCTTTTTCATCTCTGGTCCGTCGATTTTGCAGCCATTGGATACGAAATCAAGGGCCTGCAGTTCATCTTCAACCTCCACCCCCTGAGCCACCAGACATCACCGGCCAAACAGCCGCCCCCCGCCTCCCGTGGATGGCGGTGCGCCGCCCCGCCCGCCCAGAAAACACTCGCCACCGCCGGTCCGCCGCCGCCCCGTCCATCCCTCTAGGCCCCCCGTACCGAGCTTTTTCTCCAACAATCCCCACGCCACCGCCCCACCA